>NW_026913694.1:0-11018 GCF_034315485.1 Pezoporus occidentalis
AATGGTGGGAAAGGGGGCCCTTTTTTGGAAATTTTCCCCCCTTTTTTCCCCAAAAACCCCTGGGGGGGAAAAAAGGGGGGGGGGGGGGGGGGGGGGGGGGGGGGGGGGGGGTTTTTTTTTTTTTTTTTTTTTTTTTTTTTTTTTTTTTTTTTTTTTTTTTTTTTTTTTTTTTTTTTTTTTTTTTTTTTTTTTTTTTTTTTTTTTTTTTTTTTTTTTTTTTTTTTTTTTTTTTTTTTTTTTTTTTTTTTTTTTTTTTTTTTTTTTTTTTTTTTTTTTTTTTTTTTTTTTTTTTTTTTTTTTTTTTTTTTTTTTTTTTTTTTTTTTTTTTTTTTTTTTTTTTTTTTTTTTTTTTTTTTTTTTTTTTTTTTTTTTTTTTTTTTTTTTTTTTTTTTTTTTTTTTTTTTTTTTTTTTTTTTTTTTTTTTTTTTTTTTTTTTCTTTTTTTTTTTTTTTTTTTTTTTTTTTTTTTTTTTTTTTTTTTTTTTTTTTTTTTTTTTTTTTTTTTTTTTTTTTTTTTTTTTTTTTTTTTTTTTTTTTTTTTTTTTTTTTTTTTTTTTTTTTTTTTTTTTTTTTTTTTTTTTTTTTTTTTTTTTTTTTTTTTTTTTTTTTTTTTTTTTTTTTTTTTTTTTTTTTTTTTTTTTTTTTTGGGGGGGGGGGGGGGGGGGGGGGGGGGGGGGGGGGGGGGGGGGGGGGGGGGGGGGGGGGGGGGGGGGGGGGGGGGGGGGGGGGGGGGGGGGGGGGGGGGGGGGGGGGGGGGGGGGGGGGGGGGGGGGGGGGGGGGGGGGGGGGGGGGGGGGGGGGGGGGGGGGGGGGGGGGGGGGGGGGGGGGGGGGGGGGGGGGGGGGGGGGGGGGGGGGGGGGGGGGGGGGGGGGGGGGGGGGGGGGGGGGGGGGGGGGGGGGGGGGGGGGGGGGGGGGGGGGGGGGGGGGGGGGGGGGGGGGGGGGGGGGGGGGGGGGGGGGGGGGGGGGGGGGGGGGGGGGGGGCTAGGCTGAGGCATCGGAAGGGTGTAAAATATATCATACATAAACCAAAATTTTAAAGCTTTAGCTTGGATATTCTCATCTCCACCATTCAATTCCTCGGCAGATGAATTATTTAATGGAATATCAATCTATGAACGGCTACATCACTGCAAAAATACCCCTAAATCTGTTGTAGTTGGGGTGAGGAACATGGGTTTTTCAACCAAACCCACCCTGTATTAGGGCACTTTTATTCACACCACAGACTATCATAGAATGCTTTGGGTCAAAGGGACCTTAAAACTCATCCAGTCCCAACCTCCTGCCAAGAACCCCCACGCTGCATAAGGTTAAGGGAATGCAGTGGTCTTGGCTCTAGCAGAGCTTTGCTGTGATTGCAGTGAGCTTCCTATGACCAACCCAAATATCTACCTAAGGGTGTAAAATACAAAATATACCATATATAAACCAAAATTTTAAGGCTTTAGCTTGGATATTCTCATGCTAAAATATCTCTAAATCAGTTGTAGATGGGGTCAGGAAGGTTGCTGTTTTTGAAGCAAACCTACCCCATACTAGGGCACTTTTATTCACACCATGGGCTATCATAGAACGGTTTGGGTTGAAGAGAAATTAAAGCTCACCCAGCTCCAACCCACTGCCACTGGCAGGCACACCTTCCACTAGAGCAGCTTGCTCCAAGCCCCCGTGTCCAACCTGGCCTTAAACAGTGCCAGGGATGGGGCAGCCACAGCTTCTCTGGGCACCCTGTGCCAGCACCTCAGCACCCTCCCCGGGAAGAACTTCTTCCTTATCTCCAACCTGAATTTCCCTGTTTCAGTATAAACCCATCACCCCTTGCCCTATCAATACAGTCCCTGAAGAAGAGTGAAATTTAGCATGCCATCAAGCATGAGAGGCAGCATGACCAGGGTCAAACTGGACCCACCACCCATCAAACCCTTTTGTACCTGCTTGGTTAAAGAGGAAGGTGGTGGTGGATGCAGTGCCTGCAGCTCCTCCTGGAGACCATGCGATGGGTTGAAGGAGAGATGCCTGGGAGCAGGATGCTCCAGGCTGGCTGGTGGAGGGGTTTTATCTCACAGGAGGCATTACCTCAGAGGCTTGTGTTGTGCAAACTGTTCTCCCAAAGGACCCTCCTCCATCGGATAATTAGTTTGACTTGATCAGCAAAACAACCTCTCAATTCCTCTCTCCCCAAACTCCTTCTGGCTGCATCAACACCTCCAAGACCAGTTCTCCTGCAGAGACCTACCCAGGAAGACAGGCCCAGGACAGTTTGCTCTGTCTTTCCCCATCTATCACACACCTCTTCCTTTCAGTGTTTCCTGAGGAAGCCCTTTACTTCCACAGAGATCATCTAATATTGCATTGAAGGGAGCTGAAAACAAGCACAACAAAGCATCCTCTCTGTGGATGGTTTGCGCTGGTCATGGGGAGTCCTTTCCATCAGATGCATTTATTTCCATACACTTGACTAGTGATTGTACAACACTTTGGTCAAAAGCATTGGCTCAAAACGTGGCTGCTTTGAGGATATAGCAGGATGAAGTCAGATTTCCCAGTCTTCATCTGAAGAATCCTGAGTGCCGGTGTGTCCTGAATGCTTCTCCTAGATGAAGAGACATTATAAAACCCTTAGGAGAAATATTAAATGATAACCTTGTCCCAGACATTTAGAAAACACAAAGGATGGGGCAATGAGAGGAGAAAACCAAGCTATGAAAGTGTGGGGAAGGAAGAAGGAGGAGTATACAAATGGCTTTAGATGTTTTCAATGTCAACCTGTTTTTCTACTGGAAGGCACCAGACTGTCAGGAGATGCACTGGAGGAGGGTAGAAAAGGATTTCTGAGTGGTTTTGAATGTCTTTCTTCCCCATTAGGGTACTGGGCTAAAACCAAGGTTTGTGACATGGGAAAATCAATATAACAGAAGGAGAAATAACCCTCAATCAAAGTTTGGAAACAAGAAAAATGTGCAACTCAAAGATTATTGAAAAGAACTACATGAATTCAAAAAGAGGCACTAAGAATACGTGGGTGCACTTGTGCAGGGTGAATAATGCAGCTTGAAGTCCCAGAAGCAGACAGGTGGGTACGGCACTTGCTCCATCAGCTTCACCAAGGGACCCAGGCCAGCAGCACCTTGGGTGTTCAGGGGAGAGGAAGACCCCTGATCCTCCCTCTCACCTGCACTCAGGCTCTTTACACCCCTACTTAAATTCTCAGCAGAGCAGAGGCTCAGATAGATTTGCACAACTTGCTAAGAAATAAAGCTGTCAGTCTCTTGATATCAGAGCCTTTGTGGGAAATGGGGACAAGTCATATCTGAGCCTCTGCTCTGCTGTGAATTTAAGTAGGGTTGTAAAAAACCTGAGTGCTGTTGGGAGGGAGGATCAGGGGTCTTCCTCTCCCCTGAACAGCCAAGGTGCTGCTGGCCTGGGTCCCCTGACGAAGCGGATGGAGCGAGTGCAATACCCAGCCGTCTGCATCTGGGACTTCAAGCTGCATTATTCACCCTACATAAGCGCACCCAGGTATTCTTAGTGCCTCTTTTTTGCCTTCATGTAGTTCTTTTTAATAATCTTTGAACTACATATTTTTCTTCATTTCAGAATTTGATTGTGAGTTATTTCTCCCTCTGTTACACTGATTTTCCCACTTCACAAGACTTTGGTTTAGCCCAGTACCCAATGGGGAAGAAAGACATTCAAAACCACTCAGAAATCCTTTTCTACCTTCCTCCAATGCATCTCCTGGACTGTCAGCCTGGTGCATTCTAGCAGAAAACCATGTTGACATTGAAAACATCTAAAGCCACCTGTGTACTTCTTCCTCCTTCCCCACACTTCCATAGCTCAATTTTCTCCCCTGATTGCCCCATCCTTTGTGTTTTCTAAATCTCTGGGACAAGGTTATCAGTTAATATTTCTACTAAGAGTTTTATAATATCTCTTCATCTAGGAGAAGCATTCAGGACACACCCGCACTCAGGATTCTTCAGGTGAAGGCTGGGAAATCTGACTTCATTCTGAGATACCCTCAAAGCAGCCACGTTTTGAGCCAATGCTTTTGACCAAAGTGTTGTACAATCACTAGTCAAGTGTATGGAAATAAAGCTGCCTTTTGGAAACTAATCCCCATGAGCACCTCAAACCATCCACACAGAGGATGCTTTGTTGTGCTTGTTTTCAGCTCCCTTCAATGCAATATTAGATGATCTCTGTGGATGTAAAGGGCTTCCTCAGGGAAACACTGAAAGGAAGATGTATGTGATAGATGGGGAAAGACAGAGCAAACTGTCCTGGGCCTGTCTTCCTGGGTAGGTCTCTGCAGGAGAGCTGGTCTTGGAGGTGTTGATGCAGCCAGAAGGAGTTTGGGGAGAGAGGACTTGAGAGGTTGTTTTGCTGATCAAGTCAAACTAATTATCCGATGGAGGAGGGTCCTTTGGGAGAACAGTTTGCACAACACAAGCCTCTGAGGTAATGCCTCCTGTGAGATAAAACCCCTCCACCAGCCAGCCTGGAGCATCCTGCTCCCAAGCATCTCTCCTTCAACCCATCGCATGGTCTCCAGGAGGAGCTGCAGGCACTGCATCCACCACCACCTTCCTCTTTAACCAAGCAGGTACAAAAGGGTTTGATGGGTGGTGGGTCCAGTTTGACCCTGGTCATGCTGCCTCTCACATGCTTGATGACATGTTGAATTTCACTCTTCTTCAGGGACTGTATTGATAGGGCAAGGGGTGATGGGTTTATACTGAAACAGGGAAATTCAGGTTGGAGATAAGGAAGGAGTTCTTCCCTGTGAGGGTGCTGAGGCGCTGGCACAGGGTGCCCAGAGAAGCTGTGGCTGCCCCATCCCTGGCAGTGTTCAAGGCCAGGTTGGACACAGGGGCTTGGAGCAAGCTGCTCTAGTGGAAGGTGTCCCTGCCAGTGGCAGTGGGTTGGAGCTGGGTGAGCTTTAATTTCCCTTCAACCCAAACCATTCTATGATAGCCCACGGTGTGAATAAAAGTGCCCCTAGTATGGGGTTTGCTTCAAATCAGCAACCTTCCTGACCCCATCTACAACTGATTTAGAGATATTTTAGCATGAGAATATCCAAGCTAAAGCCTTAAAATTTTGGTTTATATATGGTATATTTTGTATTGTACACCCTTAGGTGGATATTTGGGTTGGTCATAGGAAGCTCACTGCAATGACAGCAAAGCTCTGCTAGAGCCAAGACCACTGTGTTCCCTTAACCTTATGCAGCGTGGGGGTTCTCGGCAGGAGGTTGGGACTGGATGAGTTTTAAGGTCCCTTTGACCCAAAGCATTCTATCTGTGGTGTGAATAAAAGTGCCCTAATACAGGGTGGGTTTGGTTGAAAAACCCATGTTCCTCACCCCAACTACAACAGATTTAGGGGTATTTTTGCAGTGATGTAGCCGTTCATAGATTGATATTCCATTAAATAATTCATCTGCCGAGGAATTGAGTGGTGGAGATGAGAATATCCAAGCTAAAGCCTTAAAATTTTGGTTTATGTATGATATATTTTACACCCTTAGGTACATATTTAGGTTGGTCATAGGCAGCTCACTGCATTCACAGCAAAGCTCTGCTGGAGCCAAGACCACTGCTTTCCCTTAACATTATGCAGGGTGGGGGTTCTTCAAAAGCCAATAAACTTAGAATGTAAACCATATTTCAAGTACATGGCTTTGTGTTGTGATGAAAATGATGCAGCAAAAACAATGAAGCTACAGAAGAGTACTGATCCACACTGAAAAATACAAAAAAGAGAGAAAAAAATCTTTAAAATTCCCAGAAATCAGTGAAGAAAAGACAAAATGTTTTCTGTTTTCCACATTTTGAGATGTATTTATTTGATTTTATTGTATTATACTTTGATAGACATGATGTTTCTCAGTGTATCAGTTGTGCAGTGTATATCAATCATCGTAGAATTATTCTCTTTTAATTTCAGGTTGTGTAATGAGGTCCTTCACCACTTTGACTTCAGATCTTGGGCTACATACAGAAGTACAGCATTACAAATACACCATTTTCTATTGCATTTACTTTATGGATTAAACTTCAACTAAATTTCCACATTATTTCTCTTCTAAAGGTTTATTTCACTGATTGCTTTCATTTAAATCTAAATCCATCAACTTGTTGAAATGATGGATACAGGAAACCTCACTGTTCTATCCGGCTTCGTCCTCTTGGGTTTCTCTGATGCCCCAGAGCTACAAACCACCATCTTCACAATCTTCTTATCCCTCTATGTTTTAATGGTGCTGGGGAACCTGACGATGATCCTGTTGATCAACACTGACCCCCACCTCCACATCCCCATGTACTTCTTCCTGACCCACTTATCTTGCATGGATGTTTGCCTTTCCTCTGCTATCATCCCAAAAGCTCTGGAGACCTTCCTGCTGGGGAGAAGCCACATCTCCTTTTGGGGTTGCTTTGCCCAGATGTATATTTTCCTGGCTCTGGCTATCTGTGAGAGCTTTCTCTATGGGGTAATGGCTTACGACCGATACACGGCTGTGTGCAAGCCCCTGCTCTACACCACTACCATGACCAGGGCGCGTTGCTATGGCATGATGGTGCTGGTGTACACCATCGGGTTCCTCACCTCCCTGGTGCACATCACACTGGCGGGGAGGTTGTCCTTCTGTCAGGCCAGGAGCATCAACCACTTCTTCTGTGAGCTGCCCACCCTCCTGCAGCTCTCCTGCTCAGACACAAGCACAAATGAGGTCTTGCAGGTATACAACGCTGTGTTTAATGCCATGGGCCCTCTCCTGATGATCCTGGTGTCCTACACCTACATCCTCCACACCGTCCTGCAGATCCCTTTGGCCACGAGGAGGCTGAAGGTCTTCTCTACCTGCGCCTCCCACTTGGCTGCCATCACCATCTTCTACGCACCCGCGATCCTCACCTACATCCAGCCTCATGAGGCATCCTCATGGGATCAGGCAAAGCTGGTGTCGGTGTGTTACTGCATCCTCACCCCAACCCTCAACCCCCTCATCTACAGCCTGAGGAACAAGGAGGTGAAGGGGGCTCTGAGGAGGCTGTGGGAGAGAAAGCTGCTGCCACATCTATGCAGGGTACTGTGGAGGTAAGGAAGGAATATGTGCAAACATCTTACCTGTGAGTTCTTTCAGCCTGGGAACAGCACTGAGAGCATGTGACATTTTTAGTTACTGCTCACATGTTTAGACTGACCAAGGACTTTGTGAGCCTCATGCTCTGCTAGGCACCATTAAAACCGGGAGGGAGCAAGACAGGACACCTGACCCAAACTGACCAAAGAGGTATTCCATACCACAGCAGTCATGCCCAGGATGAACTGGGAGACCAGTGAAGGGCTGTACTCATTTCAACAAGTTGATGGATTTGGTGCACGGCTGGGCAATCAGTGAAATGGAGGAGTTATCAGAAGAGAAATAATGTGGAAAGTTTTTGAAGTTTAATCCATAAAGTAAATGCAATAGAAAATGGTGTATTTGTAATGCTGTACTTCTGTATGTAGCCCAAGATCTGAAGTCAAAGTGGTGAAGGAGCTCATTACACAACCTGAAATTAAAAGAGAATAATTCTACGATGATTGATATACACTGCACAACGTGTGTGATCAAAGTATAATACAATAAAATCAAATAAATACATCTCAAAATGTGGAAAACAGAAAAGTTTTTTGTCAATCTTGTTCTTCACTGATTTCTGGGAAGGCAAGATTTTTTTCTCTCTTTTTTGTAGTGGTTTTGAATGTGGATCTTTCTTCCTCTTTGGGTACTTGGGCTTTGAGCTGCATCAATATCATCACAACACAAAGCCATGTACTTGAAACAAGAAAAATTTAATTCTAAGTTTATTGGCTTTTGAAGAACCCCCACCATAAAGGCAAAAAGATAATGTTAAGGGAAAGCAGTGGCAGGGTGAATTGGCTGAAGCAGAGCCAGATACAGTTGCTGTGGTTGCATTGACTGCCTATGACCAATCAAATATCATCTAAGGGGAAAATATATCAGCATAAACCAAAATTTTAAAGCTTTAGCTTGGATATTCTCGTCTCCGCCATTCAATTCCTCAGCAGATGAATTATTTAATGGAATATCAATCTACTTAAACATCACAGATGCAGAAAATATAAATCTGTCCCCAGTTGGGGTAGCACAAGGGCTTTTTGACCAAACCCAGACTGTCATTAGGGCACTTTTATTCACATCACAGAATCCCAGCCTGGTTTCTGTTGGAAGGGTCTTTAAAGCTCATCCAGATCCAATCCCTCTTCAAGGGGCAGGGACCCCTTCCGCTAGAGCAGCTTGCTCCAAGCCCTGTGTCCAACCTGGCCTTGAACACTGCCAGGGATGGGCATGACCAACTTCTCAAATGGGCACCCTGTGCCAGTGCAAAAGCACCCTCATATAAACCAAAATTTTAAGGCTTTAGCTGGATATTCTGGCAGTCCAAAGCCATATGGTGGAAATCAGTTGTAGGATGGGGTCAGGAACAAGGTGTTTTTGAAGGTAAAGCTCTCTAGAGCTATAACACACTGTTATGGCTAGAAGCTGGTTAGGTTTGAAGCAAACAGCTACTACTGCCATGGTAGGGCACTTTTATTCACACCATGGGTTATCAGCCCCTCTGTCCAACCTGGCCTTGAACACTGCCAGGGATGGGGCAGCCACAACTTCTCTGGGCACCCTGTGCCAGCGCCTCAGCACCCTCACAGGGAAGAACTTCTTCCTTATTTCCAACCTGAATTTCCCTGTTTCAGTTTAAACCCATCACCCCTTGCCCTATCAATACAGTCCCTGAAGAAGAGTGAAATTCAACATGCCATCAAGCACGTGAGAGGCAGGATGACCAGGGTCAAACTGGACCCACCACCCATCAAACCCTTTTGTACCTGCTTGGTTAAAGAGGAAGGTGGTGGTGGATGCAGTGCCTGCAGCTCCTCCTGGAGACCATGCGATGGGTTGAAGGAGAGATGCCTGGGAGCAGGATGCTCCAGGCTGGCTGGTGGAGGGGTTTTATCTCACAGGAGGCATTAGCTCAGTGGCTTGTGTTGTGCAAACTGTTCTCCCAAAGGACCCTCCTTCCTCGGATAATTAGTTTGACTTGATCAGCAAAACAACCTCTCAAGTCCTCTCTCCCCAAACTCCTTCTGGCTGCATCAGCACCTCCAAGACCAGTTCTCCTGCAGAGACCTACCCAGGAAGAAAGGCCCAGGACAGTTTGCTTTCTATTTCCCCATCTATCACGTACCTCTTCCTTTCAGTGTTTCCTTAGGAAGCCCTTTACATCCACAGAGATCATCTAATATTGCATTGAAGGGAGCTGAAAACAAGCACAACAAAGCATCCTCTGTGTGGATGGTTTGCGCAGGTCATGGGGATTAGTATCCAAAAGACAGCTTTATTTCCATACACTTGACTAGTGATTGTACAACACTTTGGTCAAAAGCATTGGCTCAAAACGTGGCTGCTTTGAGGATATATCAGGATGAAGTCAGATTTCCCAGTCTTCACCTGAAGAATCCTGAGTGCGGGTGTGTCCTGAATGCTTCTCCTAGATGAAGAGATATTATAAAACCCTTGGTAGAAAAATTAACTGATAACCTTCTCCCAGACATTTAGAAAACACAAAGGATGGGGCAAACAGGGGAGAAAACCGAGCTATGAAAGTGTGGGGAAGGAAGAAGGAGAAGTACACAGGTTTCTTTAGATGTTTTCAATGCAAACCTTGTTTTCTGCTAGAAAGCAACAGACTGCAATCCAGGAGATGGACTGGAGGAGGGTAGAAAAGGATTTCTGTGTGGTTTTGAATGTCTTTCTTCCCCATTGGGTACTGGGCTAAACCAAAGTCTTGTGAAGTGGGAAAATCAGTGTAACAGAGGGAGAAATATGGAAATAAAGCTGTCTTTTAGAAACTAATCCCCATGAGCACCTCAAACCATCTACACAGAGGATGCTTTGTTGTGTTTGTTTTCAGCTCCCTTCAATGCAATATTAGATGATGTCTGTGGATGTAAAGGGCTTTCTCAGGGAAACACTGAAAGGAAGAGGTATGTGATAGATGGGGAAATACAAAGCAAACTGTCCTGGGCCTGTCTTCCTGGGTAGGTCTCTGCAGGAGACCTGGTCTTGGAGGTGTTGATGCAGCCAGAAGGAGTTTGGGGAGAGAGGACTTGAGAGGTTGTTTTGCTGATCAAGTCAAACTAATTATCCAATGGAGGAGGGTCCTTTGGGAGAACAGTTTGCACAACACAAGCCTCTGAGGTAATGCCTCCTGTGAGATAAAACCCCTCCACCAGCCAGCCTGGAGCATCCTGCTCCCAGGCATCTCTCCTTCAACCCATCGCATGGTCTCCAGGAGGAGCTGCAGGCACTGCATCCACCACCACCTTCCTCTTTAACCAAGCAGGTACAAAAGGGTTTGATGGGTGGTGGGTCCAGTTTGACCCTGGTCACGCTGCCTCTCACATGCTTGATGGCATGTTGAATTTCACTCTTCTTCAGGGACTGTATTGATAGGGCAAGGGGTGATGGGTTTAAACTGAAACAGGGAAATTCAGGTTGGAAATAAGGAAGAAATTCTTCCCTGTGAGGGTGCTGAGGCGCTGGCACAGGGTGCCCAGAGAAGCTGTGGCTGCCCCATCCCTGGCAGTGTTCAAGGCCAGGTTGGACACAGGGGCTTGGAGCAAGCTGTTCTAGTGGAAGGTGTGCCTTTCCATGGCAGGGTGTGGAGCTGTGTGAGCTTTAATTTCCCTTCAACCCAAACCATTCTATGATAACCCATGGTGTGAATAAAAGTGCCCTAGTATGCCTAGTAGGTTTGCTTCAAAAACACCAATGTTCCTGACCCCACCTACAACTGATTTAGCGATATTTTAGCATGAGAATATCCAAGCTAAAGCCTTAAAATTTTGGTTTATATATGGCATATTTTGTGTTTTACACCCTTAGGTGGATATTTGGGTTGGTCATAGGAAGCTCACTGCAACCACAGCAAAGCTCTG